>NC_059212.1:55436858-55469358 GCF_020615455.1 Coregonus clupeaformis
GTCAGGGGACGTGGAGGGGGGAGACACAGGGGCAAACGCTTTGGGAGACAGCCAGAGTAGTGTCATCACACAGCCATCACAGAAAGGGTGAGGGGGATAGAGTGAGAGAGAGAGGAGAAACCCAGGAAAAACAAGGGAGTGGAAAAGAGAGCAGAGAGAGAAGAGTTATGATCGGTGGGATGTGCTAGAGAGAAAGAGAAAGTAAGGAAGAAGAGGAAGGAGGGGGAGAGAGGGATGGGCTGGGAGGAGAGGAAGAGGAGGGAGGGGGGGGGCTGTTTTGAAAATCTCACCACAATAACAGATCCCAAACATTGATCGGGGTGTGGCAGACTGCTGCTGGTTTGATGACTCAGAAAGCTGATGTGCGTGTGTGCAGGTTTGTGCACTTGAGAGCATATTTCTCACTCATATATATATATGTGTGTGTGTGTGTGTGTGTGTGTGTGTGTGTGTGTGTGTGTGTGTGTGTCATCTGTCTGTCCATTTCCGTCTGATTTCATGTGTGTACATTTTTCTCTTTCCTGGTGTGTTGTCGTGCTCTTTTTCTTTACATACACACACATGCACACGCACGCACACACACACACTCACACACACACACACACACACACACACACACACACACACACACACACACACACACACACACACAGCTACAGACACACACAGACAGGCAGGCAGGTGGCCGTGGTATAATGAGCTCTATCTTCAGTATGGTCAAACCCTGGTGTTTTCAACACCCTCACATCGCTGACCATCGTTGACTCTTCTCCAGAACAACGCCTCCACAACCTCACACTGTGTCAAGGGATAGAGAGAGAGAGATGGGGGGGATGGAGAGAGGGAGAGTTGGAGGACTGTAATGAACAAAGCCCCTCCCACAGTGTGCTGTGAGCTCTGAGTGCCAAGGCCATTAGTCAAGTAGAAACTTTAACACGTGAAGATCATTATAGAGAGAAATGGGTAGAATAGACTGAACCGTATGTCCTGAGATGTGTGAATATACACACTTTAGCTCGTTGTCCAAATACACTAAATTTGAGATGTTATAAACAGTATGTATGCATAGCCTAAGTCTGACAGTTCTGGCCAAGTGAGCCAAGCGCTCTTTAATAACTAATAAATTAGGAGTCTTAATATAGAATTATATTAAAGAATGCTATTTAGAAGATGATATAACAATTACCATACTTTAGAGTTTAAGGAGCTTTTCCTAGCCACCGTGCTTCTACATCTGCATTGCTTGCTGTTTGGGGTTTTAGGCTGGGTTTCTGTATAGCACTTTGTTACATCTGCTGATGTAAAAAGGGCTTTATAAATACATTTGATTGATTGATAAGATACAGTACAATGGACTTTATAACGTATGGCCAAAGAGGTATGCAAAGGGACAAAAATATGTTTTTTCTTTTGCAGTTCTATATTTAAGCAATAAGGCCAGAGGGGGTGTGGTATATGGCCATTATAAACTGGGCGGTTCGAGCCCTGAATGCTGATTGGCTGACAGCCGTGGTATATCAGACCGTATACCATGTGTATGACAAAACATTTATTTTTACTGCTCTAATCCCTTAGCCGTGGTATATTGGCCATATACCACACCCCCTTGGGTCTTATTGCTTAAAAATACTAGGGCTAAGGGCTGTTCTTATGCACGACGCAACGTGGAGTGCCTGGATGTGGAGTAAAGCTGGGCTGGATGGTAAGCCTCCCCTCTCACTGCCCCTACGTCAGAGACTGCGTCACACTGCGTCTCTCACACACACACACACACACAGACATGCACACACACAGCCAGTAATCGAACACACACGCAGCGCCTCTGACAGCGATGAGTCAGACAGAGCCAAGGTGAACAGACACACTCACACAGACACACATACAAGAGAGGGAGAGGTGGGGGGCGTACATGAAGAGAGAAAGATAGTGAGAGTGGGAGAGAGACAGACAGAGAGAGAGGGGGAGTTAAAGGGGAGATGTATAGAAGGGGTAGACAGGTGGAGAGGTAGAGACAGGTGGAGAGGTAGAGACAGGTGGAGAGGTAGAGACAGGTGGAGAGGTGGAGAGGTAGAGACAGGTGGAGCGGTAGAGACAGGTGGAGAGGTGGAGAGGTAGAGACAGGTGGAGAGGTAGAGGCAGGTGGAGAGGTAGAGAGGTGGAGAGGTAGAGACAGGTGGAGAGGTAGAGGCAGGTGGAGAGGTAGAGAGGTGGAGAGGTAGAGACAGGTGGAGAGGTAGAGACAGGTGAGAGGTAGACACAGGTGGAGAGGTAGAGACAGGTGGAGAGGTAGAGAGGTGGAGAGGTAGAGACAGGTGGAGAGGTAGAGAGGTGGAGAGGTAGAGACAGGTGGAGAGGTAGAGGCAGGTGGAGAGGTAGAGAGGTGGAGAGGTAGAGACAGGTGGAGAGGTAGAGGCAGGTGGAGAGGTAGAGACAGGTGAGAGGTAGAGACAGGTGGAGAGGTAGAGAGGTGGAGAGGTAGAGACAGGTGGAGAGGTAGAGACAGGTGGAGAGGTAGAGACAGGTGGAGCGGTAGAGACAGGTGAGAGGTAGAGAGGTGGAGAGGTAGAGACAGGTGAGAGGTAGAGACAGATGGAGCGGTAGAGACAGGTGAGAGGTAGAGAGGTGGAGAGGTAGAGACAGGTGGAGAGGTAGAGACAGGTGGAGAGGTAGAGACAGGTGGAGAGGTAGAGACAGGTGGAGAGGTAGAGAGGTGGAGAGGTAGAGAGAGGTGGAGAGGTAGAGACAGGTGGAGAGGTAGAGACAGGTGAGAGGTAGAGACAGGTGGAGAGGTAGAGACAGGTGGAGAGGTAGAGACAGGTGGAGAGGTAGAGACAGGTGGAGAGGTAGAGAGGTGGAGAGGTAGAGAGGTGGAGAGGTAGAGACAGGTGAGAGGTAGAGACAGGTGGAGAGGTAGAGACAGGTGGAGAGGTAGAGACAGGTGAGAGGTAGAGACAGGTGGAGAGGTAGAGACAGGTGGAGAGGTAGAGACAGGTGGAGAGGTAGAGACAGGTGGAGAGGGTAGAGACAGGTGGAGAGGTAGAGAGGTGGAGAGGTAGAGACAGGTGGAGAGGTAGAGACAGGTGGAGAGGTAGAGAGGTGGAGAGGTAGAGAGGTGGAGAGGTAGAGACAGGTGGAGAGGTAGAGAGGTGGAGAGGTAGAGACAGGTGGAGAGGTAGAGACAGGTGGAGAGGTAGAGACAGGTGGAGAGGTAGAGACAGGTGGAGAGGTAGAGACAGGTGGAGAGGTAGAGACAGGTGGAGAGGTAGAGAAGGTGGAGAGGTAGAGACAGGTGGAGAGGTAGAGACAGGTGGAGAGGTAGAGACAGGTGGAGAGGTAGAGACAGGTGGAGAGGTAGAGACAGGTGGAGAGGTAGAGAGGTGGAGAGGTAGAGACAGGTGGAGAGGTAGAGAGGTGGAGAGGTAGAGACAGGTGGAGAGGTAGAGACAGGTGGAGAGGTAGAGACAGGTGGAGAGGTAGAGACAGGTGGAGAGGTAGAGATGAAGGTGAGAGGTAGAGACAGGTGAGAGGTAGACACAGGTGGAGAGGTAGAGAGGTGGAGAGGTAGAGACAGTGGAGAGGTAGAAACACATGTGGAATGAGAGAGGTGAAGTAGGTGGAGGTGAGAGGAAGAGGGATTAGAATGAATAGAGGAGGTGGAGGAGAGAGAGGTGGATTGAATGAATAGAGGAGGTGGAGGAGAGGAGGGGGTTAGAATGAATAGAGGAGAGGTGGAGGAGAGGAGGGGGATTAGAATGATAGAGGAGGTGGAGGAGAGAGGGTTAGAATGAATAGAGGAGGAGGAGGAGGAGGGTTTGAATAGAGGAGGAGGAGAGGAGGAGGGGTTAGAATGAAGAGAGGAGGAGGAGGAGAGGAGTTAGAATGACAGTAGAGAGGTAGGAGGAGGGGGTAGAGAATGGAGAGAGAGGAGGAGGGAGAGAGGGTGGAGAGGTTAGAGAAGGAGGAGGAGAGGAGGGGGATTAGAATGAATAGAGGAGGAGGAGGAGAGGAGAGGGGATTAGAATGAATAGAGGAGGAGGAGGAGAGGAGAGGGGATTAGAATGAATAGAGGAGGAGGAGGAGAGGAGGGGGGGATTAGAATGAATAGAGGAGGAGGAGGAGGAGAGGAGGGGGATTAGAATGAATAGAGGAGGAGGAGGAGGGAGAGAGGGGGATTAGAATGAATAGAGAGGAGGAGGAGAGAGAGGAGGGGGATTAGAATGAATAGAGGAGGAGGAGGAGGAGAGGAGGGGGATTAGAATGAATAGAGGAGGAGGAGGAGGAGAGGAGGGGGATTAGAATGAATAGAGGAGGTGGAGGAGAGGAGAGGGGATTAGAATGAATAGAGGAGGAGGAGGAGGAGAGGAGAGGGGATTAGAATGAATAGAGGAGGAGGAGGAGAGGAGGGGGGATTAGAATGAATAGAGGAGGAGGAGGAGGAGAGGAGGGGGATTAGAATGAATAGAGGAGGAGGAGGAGAGGAGGGGATTAGAATGAATAGAGGAGGTGGAGGAGAGGAGAGGGGATTAGAATGAATAGAGGAGGTGGAGGAGAGGAGGGGGGATTAGAATGAATAGAGGAGGAGGAGGAGAGGGGGGGGTTAGAATGAATAGAGGAGGAGGAGGAGGAGAGGAGGGGGGATTAGAATGAATAGAGGAGGAGGAGGAGAGGAGAGGAGGGGGGATTAGAATGAATAGAGGAGGAGGAGGGGGGATTAGAATGAATAGAGGAGGAGGAGATACGGTTAAGAGCACATACTGTATGTCTGGAAACTGAGCAGACGAGAGGAGCAGAGAACACACAAAAGACCAACACCATCTGGACATGGTCACCATCTGGACATGGTCACCATCTGGACATGGTCAACAACTGGACATGGTCACCATCTGGACATGGTCACCATCTGGACATGGTCAACAACTGGACATGGTCACCATCTGGACATGGTCACCATCTGGACATGGTCACCATCTGGACATGGTCAACAACAAGAGAAAACAAGGTTTACATTATAATTGACATCATAACGCTCACTGACTGGAAAGATAAGGGGAATGTATAGGAAATCCATTCCTAGATCTGTCATAACATTTTGCAGGCATTAAACCAGCTGGGATGCTCTTTAGTGAAAGGGTAAGTGTGCGTAGGTGACTCACTGCAGGTAATGACATACATAATGAGCATACCTGTCTGTCTGACACTGTGAATAAAAGACTTATAGTCTCCTGCAGTCTTCTGAGACCTCTCATCTCCTCCTCTTCCATCATGAAGAGCATCAAAAGTCCTCTCCCCTCCCCTGCTTCCTCTCCTCTCTCTTCCTCTACTTCCCCTCTCTTCTCTTCTCCTCTCTTCTCCTCTCCTTCTCCTCTCTTCTCCTCTCCTTCCCCTCCCATCTCCTCCCTTCTCCTCTCTTCTCTTCTCTTCTCTTCTCTTCTCTTCTCCTCTCTCTTCCTCTCCTTCTCCTCTCTTCTCTTCCCCTCCCTTCTCCTCTCTTCTCCTCCCCTTTTCCTCTCCTTCCCCTCCCTTCTCCTTCTCCTCCCTTCTCTTCTCCTCTCCTTCTCCTCTCTTCTCTCCTTCCCATCCCTTCTCATCTCTTCTCTTCTCCTCCCTTCTCCCTTCTCCCTTCTCCTCTCTCTTCCTCTCCCACTCCTCTCTTCTCTTCCCCTCCCTTCTCCTCTCTTCCTCCCCCTCCTTCCCCTCTCCTCTCTTCTCCCTCTCCCCTCCTTCTCCTCTCCTCCCTCTCCTTCTCCCCTCTCTCCCCCCTCCTCCCTTCCTCCTCTTCTTCCTCTCCTCTCCTCCTCCCCTCTCCTCTCCTTTCCTCTACATCTTTCTCTTCTCTCCTCTCTCCCCTCTTCTCATTCTCTCTCCTCTCCTCCTCTCCTCCTCTTCTCTCCTTATCAGCATGTTTCTGTGCTAATCACCTCATCAATGCAGCTCGTTAGGAACCACCTGCGACATAATGGACAGGAACACTCTTTCACCACAAAATGAGAGGCCGGAGAGGGGGAGGAAGAGAGTGGGAGAGAGGGGGGGCAGGAGGAGGATGAGAGAGGGTGAGCAGGAGGATACAGGGAGATAAAGAGAAAAATAATGTACATGAAAGAAAGCGACAAATGAATAGACTGCAAGAGAGAGGATGAAAATATAGAGAGGATGAAGATATAGAGAGGATGAAGATATAGAGAGAGGATGAAGATATAGAGAGGATGAAGATATAGAGAGAGGATGAAGATATAGAGAGGATGAAGATATATAGAGAGGATTAAGATATACAGAGAGGATGAAGATATATAGAGAGGATGAAGATATAGAGAGAGGATGAAGATATAGTGAGAGGATGAAGATATAGAGAGGATGAAGATATATAGAGAGGATGAAAATATAGAGAGAGGATTAAGATATAGAGAGGATGAAGATATATAGAGAGGATTAAGATATAGAGAGAGGATGAAGATATGGAGAAAGGATGAAGATATAGAGAGAGGATGAAGATATAGTGAGAGGATGAAGATATAGAGAGGATGAAAATATATAGAGAGGATGAAAATATAGAGAGAAGATGAAGATATAGAGAGAGGATGAAGATATAGAGAGAGGATGGAGATATATAGAGAGGATGAAGATATATAGAGAGGATGAAAATATAGAGAGGATGAAGATATAGAGAGAAGATGAAGATATAGAGAGGATGAAGATATAGAGAGAGGATGAAGATATAGAGAGAGGATGAAGATATAGAGAGAGGATGAAGATATATGAGAGTGAAGATATATAGAGAGGTGAAGATATAGAGAGGATGAAGATATAGAGAGAGGTTGAAGATATATAGAGAGGATGAAGATATATAGAGAGGATGAAGATATAGAGAGAGGATGAAGATATAGAGGGATGAAGATATAGAGAGGATGAAGATATAGAGAGAGGATGAAAGATATAGAGAGGATGAAGATATAGAGAGAGGATGAAGATATAGAGAGGATGAAGATATAGAGAGAGGATGAAGATATAGAGAGGATGAAGATATAGAGAGAGGATGAAGATATATAGAGAGAGATGAAAGATATATAGAGAGGATGAATATATAGAGAGAGGATGAAGTTATAGAGAGAGGATGAAGATATATAGAGAGGATGAAAATATATAGAGAGGATGAAGATATAGAGAGAGGTTGAAGATATAGAGAGAGGATGAAGATATAGAGAGGATGAAGATATATAGAGAGAAGATGAAGATATAGAGAGAGGATGAAAATATATAGAGAGGATGAAGATATAGAGAGAGGATGAAGATATATAGAGAGAGGATGAAGTTATATAGAGAGGATGAAAATATATAGAGATGATGAAGATATATAGAGAGGATGAATATATATAGAGAGAGGATGAAGTTATAGAGAGAGGATGAAGATATATAGAGAGGATGAAAATATATAGAGAGGATGAAGATATAGAGAGAGGTTGAAGATATAGAGAGGATGAAAATATATAGAGAGGATGTAAATATAGAGAGAGGATGAAGATATATAGAGAGGATGAAGATATAGAGAGAGGATGAAAATATAGAGAGAGGATGAAAATATATAGAGAGGATTAAGATATAGAGAGAGGATGAAGATATATAGAGAGGAGGAAGATATATAGAGAGGATGAAAATATAGAGAGAGGATGAAAATATATAGAGAGGATTAAGATATAGAGAGAGAATGAAGATATTGAGAGAGGATGAAGTTATATAGAGAGGATGAAGATATATAGAGAGGATGCAAATATATAGAGAGGATGAAGATATATAGAGAGGATGAAAATATAGAGAGAGGATGAAGATATAGAGAGAGGATGAAGATATAGAGAGAGCATGAAAATATAGAGAGGATGAAGATAAAGAGAGGATAAAGATATAGAGAGAGGATGAAAATATAGAGAGAGGATGAAGATATAGAGAGGATGAAGCTATATAGATAGAATAAAGATATAGAGAGAGGATGAAAATATAGAGAGAGGATGAAGATATATAGAGAGAGGATGAAGATATAGAGAGAGGATGAAGACATAGAGAGAGGATGAAGATATAAAGAGAGGTTGAAGATATATAGAGAGAGGATGAAGATATAGAGAGAGGATGAAGATATAGAGAGAGGATGAAGATATAGAGAGGATGAAGGTATATAGAGAGGATGAAGATATAGAGGGATGAAGATATAGAGAGAGGATGAAGATATAGAGAGAGGATTAAGATATATAGAGAGGATGAAGATTAGAGAGGATGAAAATATAGAGAGGGATGAAGATATATAGAGAGAGGATGAAGATATAGAGAGGATGAGAGATATAGAGAGATGAAGATATATAAGAGAAGATGAAGATATAGAGAGAGGATGAAAATATATAGAGAGGATGAAAATATATAGAGAGAATTAAGATATAGAGAGGATGAAATTATATAGAGAGGATGAAAATATAGAGAGGGATGAAGATATATAGAGAGAATGAAGATATATCGAGGATGAAAATTATTAGAGAGGATGAAGATATATAGAGAAGATGCAAATATATAGAGAGGATGAAGATATATAGAGAGGATGAAGATATAGAGAGAGGATGAAGATATATATAGAGGATGAAAATATAAAGAGAGGATGAAAATATAGAGAGAGGATGAAGATATATAGAGAGGAGGAAGATATATAGAGAGGATGAAAATATAGAGAGAGGATGAAAATATATAGAGAGGATTAAGATATAGAGAGAGGATGAAGATATATAGAGAGGAGGAAGATATATAGAGAGGATGAAAATATAGAGAGTGTCACGATCGCCTATGAAATACGACCAAAGCGCAGCGTTGGGAGGTGACACATGACTTAATGTAGAAATAACGACAAAACAAAATACGATCCGTAACGTCCTCAGTACATCGACTGAACATAGAACAAAAACCCACAAACAAACAGTGAAACACAACAGTATATAGCTCCCAATCAGAGATAACGAACCGACAGCTGACACTCATTACCTCCGATTAGGAGTCATTGACCAATCACCACTAAACACAAACAAAATGAAACTCACCCAACCCACAACACCACCAAATGAGTACACCCTGGCTCTAACACACAGTCCTAGAACCAGAGTGTGACAGTACCCAAAGGCGCGGACTGACCGCGCCTAACTCACAAGCAAACAGGGGAGGGCTGGGTGGGCATTCCTCCTCAGCGAGGCTCCGGCTCGGGCTTCCTCCCCACTTCCTCTCCAACCCCCAAAGTACCCCTGGGCCTGTCTAGCCCCGCTGGCCGGAACCGGACTGACGACACGCGCCCCTGGCTGGGTGCGTGGATCCTGGCTGGGCAGCTCTGGCGGATCCCGGCTGGACGGCTCTGGCGGATCCCGCTGGGCGGCTCTGGCGGATCCCGCTGGGCGGCTCTGACGGATCCCGGCTGGGCGGCTCTGGCGGATCCTGGCTGGAAGGCTCTGCGATCCCGCTGGCGGCTCTGGCGATCCCGCTGGGCGCTCCGATCCGCTGGGAAGCTCTCGCAGATCCCGCTGGACCGGCTCTGGCGGATCCGCTGGGCGCTCTGGCGATCCCGGCTGGCGGCTCTGACGGATCCTGGCTGGACGGCTCTGGCGGATCCCGGCTGGGCGGCTCTGGCGGATCCCGGGCTGGGCGAAGCTCTGGCGGATCCTGGCGGCTCTGTCGGATCCCGGCTGGGCGGCTCTGGCGGATCCTGGCTGGAAGGCTCTAGCAGGATCCCGCCCTGACGCTCTGGATCCCGCTGGCGGCTCTGGCGGATCCTGGCTGGAAGGCTCTGGCGGATCCCGCTGGGCGGCTCTGGCGATCCCGCTGGACGCTCTGGCGGATCCTGGCTGGGCGGCTCTGACGGATCCTGGCTGGGCGGCTCACGGATCCTGGCTGACGACGCACCCGTAGGCTCGGTGCATTGAGCAGGGACAGACAGAACCGCACTGGGGACACACACCCCTGGCCCTACACGGGGGATCAGAACGGGCCGGACCGGACTGAAACACCCCAGTACCTCTCGCCGTCCTCACACCTCTCCATCCCCTTCGGAACCAAGTGGCCCCCTAAACTGGCGGCCATCTCTGCCAACCTCTTGCACTCCTCCAGGCCGTACACCTCTGCCCCGACGTCGTGAGCCCCCCTAAAAAATTTTCTGGGGTCTCTCCTCTCGGTGGACCAGGCCTCCATAGTCCTCTCCCAACCTTCGCTCTTACGCTCCACCACTCGTATTCCAACTGCTGCTTGGTCTCGTTGTGGTGGGTTTTTCTGTCACGATCACCTATGAAATACGACCAAAGCGCAGCGTTGGGGAGTGAACATGACTTTAATGTAGAAATAACGACAAAACAAAACACATCCGTAACGTCCTCAGTACATCGGCTGAACATAGAACAAAAACCCACAAACAAACAGTGAAACACAACAGTATATCTGCTCCCAATCAGAGATAACGACCGACAGCTGACACTCGTTACCTCCGATTGGGAGTCATTGACCAATCACCACTAAACACAAACAAAATGAAACTCACCCAACCACAACACCACCAAATGAGATACACCCTGGCTCTAACACACAGTCCTAGAACCAGAGTGTGACAGAGAGAGGATGAAAATATATAGAGAGGATTAAAATATAGAGAGAGAATGAAGATATTGAGAGAGGATGAAGTTATATAGAGAGGATGAAGATATATAGAGAGGATGCAAATATATAGAGAGGATGAAAATATAGAGAGAGGATGAAGATATAGAGAGAGGATGAAGATATAGAGAGAGCATGAAAATATAGAGAGGATGAAGATAAAGAGAGGATAAAGATATAGAGAGAGGATGAAAATATAGAGAGAGGATGAAGATATAGAGAGGATTAAGCTATATAGAGAGAATAAAGATATAGAGAGAGGATGAAAATATAGAGAGAGGATGAAAATATATAGAGAGAGGATGAAGATATAGAGAGAGGATGAAGATATAGAGAGAGGATGAAGATATAAAGAGAGGTTGAAGATATATAGAGAGAGGATGAAGATATAGAGAGAGGATGAAGATATAGAGAGAGGATGAAGATATAGAGAGGATGAAGGTATATAGAGAGGATGAAGATATAGAGAGAGGATGAAGATATAGAGAGAGGATGAAGATATATAGAGAGAGGATTAAGATATATAGAGAGGATGAAGATATAGAGAGGATGAAAATATAGAGAGGATGAAGATATATAGAGATAATGAAGATATAGACAGAGGATGAAAATATATAGAGAGAGGATGAAGATATAGAGAGGATGAAGATATAGAGAGGATGAAGATATATATAGAGAAGATGAAGATATAGAGAGAGGATGAAAATATATAGAGAGGATGAAAATATATAGAGAGAATTAAGATATATAGAGAGGATGAAATTATATAGAGAGGATGAAGATATATAGAGAGGATGAAGATATATAGAGAGGATGAAGATATAGAGCGAGGATGAAGATTATTAGAGAGGATGAAGATATATAGAGAAGATGCAAATATATAGAGAGGATGAAGATATATAGAGAGGATGAAGATATAGAGAGAGGATGAAGATATAGAGAGAGGATGAAGATATAGAGAGGATGAAAATAAAGAGAGGATGAAGATATAGAGAGAGGATGAAGATATAGAGAGAACATTTACATTTACATTTTAGTCATTTAGCAGACGCTCTTATCCAGAGCGACTTACAGGAGCAATTAGGGTTAAGTGCCTTGCTCAAGGGCACATTTACGTCATTTAGCAGACGCTCTTATCCAGAGCGACTTACAAATTGGTGCATTCACCCTATAGCCAGTGGGATAACCACTTTACAATTATTATTATTATTTTTTATTATTATTTTTTTGGGGGGCTAGAAGGATTACTTTATCCTATCCCAGGTATTCCTTAAAGAGGTGGGGTTTCAAATGTCTCCGGAAGGTGGTGAGTGACTCCACTGTCCTGGCGTCGTGAGGGAGCTTGTTCCACCATTGGGGTGCCAGAGCAGCGAACAGTTTTGACTGGGCTGAGCGGGAACTATGCTTCCGCAGAGGAAGGAGCCAGCAGGCCAGAGGTGGATGAACGCAATGCCCTCGTTTGGGTGTAGGGACTGATCAGAGCCTGAAGGTACGGAGGTGCCGTTCCCCTCACTGCTCCATAGGCAAGCACCATGGTCTTGTAACGGATGCGAGCTTCAACTGGAAGCCAGTGGAGTGTGCGGAGGAGGGGGTGACGTGAGAGAACTTGGGAAGGTTGAACACCAGACGGGCTGCGGCATTCTGGATGAGTTGTAGGGGTTTAATGGCACAGGCAGGGAGCCCAGCCAACAGCGAGTTGCAGTAATCCAGACGGGAGATGACAAGTGCCTGGATTAGGACCTGTGCCGCTTCCTGTGTAAGGCAGGGTCGTACTCTCCGAATGTTGTAGAGCATGAACCTGCAGGATCGGGTCACCGCCTTGATGTTAGCGGAGAATGACAGGGTGTTGTCCAGGGTCACGCCAAGGCTCTTCGCACTCTGGGAGGAGGACACAACGGAGTTGTCAGGGAGGAAGAGCAGCTCCGTCTTGCCAGGGTTCAGCTTGAGGTGGTGATCCGTCATCCATACTGATATGTCTGCCAGACATGCAGAGATGCGATTCGCCACCTGGTTATCAGAAGGGGGAAAGGAGAAGATTAGTTGTGTATCGTCAGCGTAGCAATGATAGGAGAGGCCATGTGAGGATATGACAGAGCCAAGTGACTTGGTGTATAGGGAGAAAAGGAGAGGGCCTAGACTGAGCCCTGGGGACACCAGTGGTGAGAGCACGTGGCGCGGAGACAGCTCGCCCACGCCACTTGGTAGGAGCGACCGGTCAGGTAGGACGAATCCAGAGTGAGCCGCGCCGGAGATGCCCAGCTCGGAGAGGGTGGAGAGGAGGATCTGATGGTTCACAGTATCAAAGGCAGCAGACAGGTCTAGAAGGACAAGAGCAGAGGAGAGAGAGTTAGCTTTAGCAGTGCGGAGAGCCTCCGTGACACAGAGAAAGAGCAGTCTCAGTTGAATGACCAGTCCTGAAACCTGACTGGTTTGGATCAAAGGTCATTCTGAGAGAGATAGCAAGAGAGTTGGCTAAAGACGGCACGCTCAATAGTTTTGGAAAGAAAAGAAAGAAGGGGATACTGTTCTGTAGTTGTTGACATCAGTGGGATCGAGTGTTGGTTTTTTTTGAGAAGGGGTGCAACTCTCGCTCTCTTGAAGACGGAAGGACATAGCCAGCGGTCAAGGATGAGTTGATCAGCGAGGTGAGGTAGGGGAGAAGGTCACCGGAGATGGTCTGGAGAAGAGAGGAGGGGATGGGGTCAAGCGGGCAGGTTGTTGGGCGGCCTGCAGTCACTAGTCGCAAGATTTTATCTGGAGAGAGAGGGAGAAAGAAGTCAAAGCATAGGGTAGGGCAGTGTGAGCAGGACCAGCAGTGTCATTAGACTTAACAAACGAGGATCGGATGTCGTCAACCTTCTTTTCAAAGTGGTTGACGAAGTCATCCACAGAGAGGGGGGTGGGGGAGGATTCAGCAGTGAGAGAATGTGGCAAAAGAGCTTCCCTAGGGTTAGAGGCAGATGCTTGGAATTTAGAGTGGTAGAAAGTGGCCTTAGCAGCAGAAACAGATGAAGAAAATGTAGAGAGGAGGGAGTGAAAAGATGCCAGGTCGGCAGGGAGTTTAGTTTTCTTCCATTTCCGCTCAGCTGCCCGGAGCTCTGTTCTGTGAGCTCGCAATGAGTCATCAAGCCACGGAGCTGGAGGGGAGGACCGAGGCCGGCCGGGAGGATAGGGGACACAGGGAGTCAAGGATGCAGAAAGGGAGGAGAGGAGGGTTGAGGAGGCAGAATCAGGAGATTGGAGGAGAAGGATTGAGCAGAGGAAGAGATGATAGGATGGAAGAGGAGAGAGTAGTGGGAGAGAGAGAGCGAAGGTTGCGGTGGCGCGTTACCATCTGTGTAGGGGCAGAGTGAGTAGTGTTGGAGGAGAGCGAGAGAGAAAAAGGATACAAAGTAGTGGTCGGAGACATGGAGGGAGTTGCAGTGAGATTAGTAGAAGAGCAACATCTAGTAAAGATGAAGTCAAGCGTATTGCCTGCCTTGCAGAGTAGGGGGCGGTGAGAGGGGTGAGGTCAAAAGAGGAGAGGAGTGGAAAGAAGGAGGCAGAGAGAAATGAGTCAAATGTAGACGTAGGGAGGGTTGAAATCCCCCAAAACTGTGAAGGGTGAGCCATCCTCAGGAAAGGAACTTATCAAGGCGTCAAGCTCATTGATGAACTCTCCAAGGGAACCTGGAGGGCGATAGATGACAAGGATATTAAGCTTAAATGGGCTAGTGACTGTGACAGCGTGGAATTCAAATGAGGAGATAGACAGATGGGTTAGGGGAAAAAATTGAGAATGACCACTTGGGAGAGATGAGGATTCCTGTGCCACCACCCCCTCTGACCAGATGCTCTCGGGTATACGAGAACACATGGTCAGACGAGGAGAGCAGTAGGAGTAGCAGTGTTTTCAGTGGTAATCCATGTTTCCGTCAGCACCAGGAAGTCGAGGGACTGGAGGGTAGCATAGGCTGGGATGAAGTCAGCCTTGTTGGCAGCAGAACGGCAGTTCCAGAGGCTGCCTGAGACCTGGAACTCCAGGTGTGTGGTGCGTGCAGGGACCACCAGGTTAGAGAGCAGCAGCCACGCGGTGTGAGCGTTTGTGTAGCCTGTAGCGGAGAGGAGAGAACAGGGATAGGCAGAGGCATAGTTGACAGGCTGTAGCAGATGGCTACAATAATGCAGAGGAGATCGGGAATGAAATGAACTAAACATCTGGGAAAGGAGAGAGCAGGGCCTCCTCACCAAAAAAATATAACTCTCCCAACTTCCACCTCAGAAACTATAATTGTTTCACTGAACCACCCGAATAAAACTCTCCCAACTTCCACTTTAGAAATTAGAATTGTTGTAAACTACAGCGGTTCAATGTTTCAAGGAATAGACTCAACTTACTTGTTCAGCTAGCTAACTATGACGCCATAGCTAACCAGCATGCTAGCATCCAATAACACACAGTTTAGCACCAATACTTGGTTACAACAAACTACCAATAGTGTGTTAACACACTAAACAGATAATTCGTGTCCGTGTCTAGTTCTTTCATAACGCAGCAATAATTAAACGTTGGCTAGCTAGCACAAAGATATTGTATTTAGCTACTACAGTACAGCTAGCTGGTAGTGTTGGCTAGCTAGCAATGGCTGCTGTGTTGACTTTGTTTGAAAAACGGCGTCGCTGCGAACGAATGTAGCTGGCTAAAAGGATATTGTATTTAGTAGCTACGCGCGTTGCTAATAGCTACTCGCCAGCTAGTTCAGGAGGTGAGTTAGCTAGCTAGCCAATGCTACACCCGGCACCGCTGAATACAAAAGTAACCTACAATAACTACATACAACAACTACCCACAACAGCCCACGATGCCTACCTACAATACCTAATAATATACAGCCCACGATGCCTACCTAAATACCTAACTACAATCTAAATACATAGTTTAAGCCTTACTCGAAAAAGCCCAAGCTATGTATAAAGCCAAACATACCCGACGCCAGCTGTCTGGGTGGCAGACTGCAATCAGTAGCTGTAATTAAGTACAGCAGCTACCAACCACCTAACGTTAAGAGAAGATGAAGATATAGAGAGAGGATGAAGATATAGAGAGAGGATGAAGATATAGAGAGGATGAAAATATATAGTGAGGATGAAGATATATAGAGAGGATGAAAATATATAGAGAGGATGAAGATATAGCGAGAGGATTAAGATATAGAGAGGATGAAGCTATAGCGAGAGGATGAAGATATAGAGAGAGGATGAAAATATAGAGAGGATGAAGATATAGAGAGAATGAAGATATATAGAGAGAATGAAGATATATAGAGAGGATGAAGATATAGAGAGGATGAAGATATAGAGAGAATGAAGATATATAGAGAGAATGAAGATATAGAGAGGAGGAAGATAAATAGAGAGAATAAAGATATAGAGAGGATGAAAATATAGCGAGAGGATGAAGATATAGAGAGAATGAAGATATATAGAGAGGATGAAGATATATAGAGGATGAAGATATATAGAGAGGATGAAGATATATAGAGAGGATGAAGATATATAGAGAGAATGAAGATATAGAGAGAGGATGAAAATATATAGAGAGAATGAAGATATAGAGAGAGGATGAAGATATATAGAGAGGATGAAGATATAGAGAGAATGAAGATGTATAGAGAGAATGAAGATATAGAGAGAGGGATGAAAATATATAGAGAGAATGAAGATATAGAGTGAAGATATATAGAGAGTGAAAATATAGAGAGGATAAAAGATATAGAGGATGAAGATATATAGAGAGGATGAAGATATATAGAGAGGATGAAGATATATAGAGAGGATGAAGATATAGAGAGAGGATGAAGATATAGAGAGAGGATGAAGATATATAGTGAGGATGAAGATATATAGAGAGGATGAAAATATATAGAGAGGATGAAGATATAGCGAGAGGATTAAGATATAGAGAGGATGAAGCTATAGCGAGAGGATGAAGATATAGAGAGAGGATGAAAATATAGAGAGGATGAAGATATAGAGAGAATGAAGATATATAGAGAGAATGAAGATATATAGAGAGGATGAAGATATAGAGAGGATGAAGATATAGAGAGAATGAAGATATATAGAGAGAATAGAAGATATAGAGAGGAGGAAGATAAATAGAGAGAATAAAGATATAGAGAGGATGAAAATATAGTTAGAGGATGAAGATATAGAGAGAATGAAGATATAGAGAGAGATGAAGATATATAGAGGATGAAGATATATAGAGAGGATGAAGATATATAGAGAGGATGAAGATATATAGAGAGAATGAAGATATAGAGAGAGGATGAAAATATATAGAGAGAATGAAGATATAGAGAGAGGATGAAGATATATAGAGAGGATGAAGATATAGAGAGAATGAAGATGTATAGAGAGAATGAAGATATAGAGAGAGGATGAAAATATATAGAGAGAATGAAGATATAGAGAGAGGATGAAGATATATAGAGAGGATGAAGATATAGAGAGAGGATGAAGATATATAGAGAGGATGAAGATATATAGAGAGGATGAAGATATATAGAGAGGATGAAGATATAGAGAGAGGATGAAGATATAGAGAGAGGATGAAGATATATAGAGAGGGTGAAGATATAGAGAGAGGATGAAGATATAGAGAGAGGATGAAGATATAGAGAGGATGAAGATATAGAGAGAGGATGAAGATATAGAGAGGATGAAGATATATAGAGAGGATGAAGATATATAGAGAGGATGAAGATATAGAGAGAGGATGAAGATATAGAGAGGATGAAGATATATAGAGAGGATGAAGATATAGAGAGAGGATGAAGATATAGAGAGAGGATGAAGATATATAGAGAGGATGAAGCTATATAGAGAGGATGAAAATATATAGAGAGGATGAAGATATAGAGAGAGGATGAAAATATATAGAGAGGATGAAGATATAGAGAGTGGATGAAAATATATAGAGAGGATGAAGATATATAGAGAGGATGAAGATATATAGAGAAGATGCAAATATATAGAGAGGATGAAGATATAGAGAGAGGATGAAGATATAGAGAGAGGATGAAAATATAGAGAGAGGATAAAGATATAGAGGGAGCATGAAAATATAGAGAGGATGAAGATAAAGAGAGGATGAAGATATAGAGAGAGGATGAAAATATAGAGAGAAGATGAAGATATAGAGAGAGGATGAAAATATAGAGAGAGGATGAAGATATAGAGAGAGGATGAAGAGAGGATGAAAAATATAGTGAGGATGAAGATATATAGAGAGGATGAAGATATGCGAGAGGTGAAATATAGAGAGGATGAAGATATAGCGAGAGGATGAAGATATAGAGAGAGGATGAAGTTATAGAGAGGATGAAGATATAGAGAGAATGAAGATATATAGAGAGAATGAAGATATATAGAGAGGATGAAGATATAGAGAGGATGAAGATATAGATAGAGAATGAAGATATAGAGAGGAGGAGGATAAATAAGGAGGATAAAGATATAGAGAGGATGAAAATATAGCGAGAGATGAAGATATATAGAGAGGATGAAGATATATAGAGAGGATGAAGATATAGAGAGAGGATGAAGATATATAGAGGATGAAGATATATAGAGAGGATGAAGATATATAGAGAGGATGAAGATATAGAGAGAGGATGAAGATATAGAGAGAGGATGAAGATATATAGAGAGGATGAAGATATAGAGAGAGGATGAAGATATAGAGAGAGGATGAAAATATATATAGAGGATGAAGATATAGAGAGGATGAAGATATATAGAGAGGATGAAGATATAGAGAGAGGATGAAGATATAGAGAGAGGATTAAAATATAGAGAGGATGAAGATAAAGAGAGGATGAAGATATAGAGAGAGGATGAAGATATAGAGAGAGGATGAAGATATATAGAGAGAGATGAAGATATATAGAGAGGATGACGATATAGAGAGAGGATGAAGATATAGAGGATGAATATATAGAGAGAGGATGAAGATATAGAGAGGATGAAAATATATAGTGAGAATGAAGATATATAGAGAGGATGAAGATATATAGAGAGGATGAAGCTTTATAGAGAGGATGAAGTTATAGCGAGAGGATGAAGATATAGAGAGGATGAAGATATAGGGAGAGGATGAAGATATATAGAGAGTATGAAGATATAGAGAGGATGAAGATATAGAGAGAATGAAGATATATAGAGAGAATGAAGATATAGAGAGAGGATGAAGATATAGAGAGGATGAAAATATAGAGAGAATGAAGATATAGAGAGAGAATGAAGATATAGAGAGGAGGAAAATATAGCGAGAGGATGAAGATATATAGAGAGAATGAAGAAATATAGAGAGAATGAAGATATAGAGAGAGGATGAAAATATATAGAGAGGATGAAGATATATAGAGAGGATGAAGATATATAGAGAAGATGCAAATATATAGAGAGGATGAAAATATAGAGAGAGGATGAAAATATAGAGAGAGGATGAAAATATAGAGAGAGGATAAAGATATAGAGAGAGCATGAAAATATAGAGAGGATGAAGATATAGCGAGAGGATGAAAATATAGAGAGGATGAAGTTATAGAGAGGATGAAGATATAGAGAGAATGAAGATATATCGAGAGAATGAAGATATATAGAGAGGATGAAGATATAGAGAGGATGAAGATATAGAGAGAATGAAGATATAGAGAGGAGGAAGATAAATAGAGAGAATAAAGATATAGAGAGGATGAAAATATAGTGAGAGGATGAAGATATATAGAGAGAATTAAGATATATAGAGAGAATGAAGATATAGAGAGAGGATGAAAATATATAGAGAGAATGAAGATATAGAGAGAGGATGAAGATATATAGAGAGGATGAAGATATAGAGAGAGGATGAAGATATAGAGAGGATGAAAATATAGAGATGAAGATATAGAGAGGATGAAGATATATAGAGAGGATGAAGATATAGAGAGAGGATGAAGATATAGAGAGAGGATGAAGATATATAGAGAGGATGAAGATATAGAGAGAGGATTAAGATATAGAGAGAGGATGAAAATATATATAGAGGATGAAGATATAGAGAGGATGAAGATATAGAGAGAGGATGAAGATATAGAGAGAGGATTAAAATATAGAGAGGATGAAGATAAAGAGAGGATGAAGATATAGAGAGAGGATGAAGATATAGTGAGAGGATGAAGATATATAGAGAGAGGATGAAGATATATAGAGAGGATGAAGATATAGAGAGAGGATGAAGATATAGAGGATGAATATATAGAGAGAGGATGAAGATATAGAGAGGATGAAAATATATAGTGAGAATGAAGATATATAGAGAGGATGAAGATATATAGAGAGGATGAAGCTTTATAGAGAGGATGAAGTTATAGCGAGAGGATGAAGATATAGAGAGGATGAAGATATAGGGAGAGGATGAAGATATATAGAGAGTATGAAGATATAGAGAGGATGAAGATATAGAGAGAATGAAGATATATAGAGAGAATGAAGATATAGAGAGAGGATGAAGATATAGAGAGGATGAAAATATAGAGAGAATGAAGATATAGAGAGAGAATGAAGATATAC
The DNA here is from genome assembly GCF_020615455.1 of Coregonus clupeaformis. Lineage (NCBI taxonomy): Eukaryota > Metazoa > Chordata > Actinopteri > Salmoniformes > Salmonidae > Coregonus > Coregonus clupeaformis. The sequence goes on from NC_059212.1 coordinate 55,457,112, forward strand.
AGAGGAGGAAAATATAGCGAGAGGATGAAGATATATAGAGAGAATGAAGAATATAGAGAGAATGAAGATATAGAGAGAGGATGAAAATATATAGAGAGGATGAAGATATAGAGAGGATGAAGATATATAGAGAGGATGAAGATATATAGAGAGGATGAAGATATATAGAGAGGATGAAAATATAGAGAGGATGAAGATATAGAGAGAGGATAAAGATATAGAGAGGGCATGAAAATATAGAGAGGATGAAGATATAGCGAGAGGATGAAAATATAGAGAGGATGAAGATATAGAGAGGATGAAGATATATAGAGAGGATGAAGATATAGAGAGGATGAAGATATAGAGAGGATGAAGATATAGAGAGGATGAAGATATAGAGAGAGAAAGATATAGAGAGAATGAAAGATATAGAGAGGATGAAGATATAGCGAGAGGATGAAGATATATAGAGAGAATTAAGATATATAGAGAGAATGAAGATATAGAGAGAGGATGAAAATATATAGAGAGAATGAAGATATAGAGAGGATGAAGATATAGAGAGGATGAAGATATAGAGAGGATTAAGATATAGAGAGAGGATGAAGATATATAGAGAGATGAAGATATATAGAGAGGATGAAGATATAGAGAGAGGATGAAGATATAGAGAGAGGATGAAGATATAGAGAGGATGAAGATATAGAGAGGATGAAGATATAGAGAGGATGAAGATATATATAGAGGATGAAGATATAGAGAGGATGAAGATATATAGAGAGGATGAAGATATAGAGAGAGGATGAAGATATAGAGAGAGGATGAAAATATAGAGAGATGAAGATAAAGAGAGGATGAAGATATAGAGAGAGGATGAAGATATAGAGAGAGGATGAAGATATATAGAGAGGGATGAAGATATATAGAGAGGATGAAGATATAGAGAGGATGAAGATATAGAGAGAGGATGAAGATATAGAGAGAGGATGAAGATATAGAGAGGATGAAGATATAAAGAGAGGGATGAAGATATAGAGAGGATGAAGATATAGCTAGAGAGGATGAAGATATAGAGAGAGGATGAAGATATATAGAGAGATGAAGATATAGAGAGGATGAAGATATAGAGAGAGGATGAAGATATATAGAGAGGATGAAGATATAGAGAGGATGAAGATATAGAGAGAGGATGAAAATATATAGAGAGAATGAAGATATAGAGAGAGGATGAAGATATAGAGAGGATGAAGATATAGAGAGAGGATGAAGATATAGAGAGAGGATGAAGATATATAGAGAGAGGATGAAGTTATATAGAGAGGATGAAAATATATAGAGAGGATGAAGATATAGAGAGAGGATGAAGATATAGAGAGTGAAGATAGAGAAGATGAAAATATAGAGAGAGATGAAGATATAGAGAGAGGATGAAGAATATAGAGAGAGGATGAAGATATAGAGATGGATGAAAATATATAGAGAGGATGAAGATATATAGAGAGGATGAAGATATATAGAGAAGATGCAAATATATAGAGAGGATGAAGATATAGAGAGAGGATGAAGATATAGAGAGAGGATGAAAATATAGAGAGAGGATAAAGATATAGAGGGAGCATGAAAATATAGAGAGGATGAAGATAAAGAGAGGATGAAGATATAGAGAGAGGATGAAAATATAGAGAGAAGATGAAGATATAGAGAGAGGATGAAAATATAGAGAGAGGATGAAGATATAGAGAGAGGATGAAGAGAGGATGAAAATATATAGTGAGGATGAAGATATATAGAGAGGATGAAGATATAGCGAGAGGATGAAAATATAGAGAGGATGAAGATATAGCGAGAGGATGAAGATATAGAGAGAGGATGAAGTTATAGAGAGGATGAAGATATAGAGAGAATGAAGATATATAGAGAGAATGAAGATATATAGAGAGGATGAAGATATAGAGAGGATGAAGATATAGAGAGAATGAAGATATAGAGAGGAGGAGGATAAATAAGGAGGATAAAGATATAGAGAGGATGAAAATATAGCGAGAGGATGAAGATATATAGAGAGGATGAAGATATAGAGAGAGGATGAAGATATAGAGAGAATGAAGATATATAGAGAGGATGAAGATATATAGAGAGGATGAAGATATAGAGAGAGGATGAAGATATATAGAGAGGATGAAGATATAGAGAGAGGATGAAGATATAGAGGATGAAGATATATAGAGAGGATGAAGATATATAGAGAGGATGAAGATATAGAGAGAGGATGAAGATATAGAGAGAGGATGAAGATATATAGAGAGGATGAAGATATAGAGAGGATGAAGATATATAGAGAGGATGAAAATATAGAGAGAGGATGAAGATATAGAGAGAGGATTAAAATATAGAGAGGATGAAGATAAAGAGAGGATGAAGATATAGAGAGAGGATGAAGATATAGAGAGGATGAAGATATATAGAGAGAGGATGAAGATATATAGAGAGGATGAAGATATATAGAGAGGATGAAGATATAGAGGGATGAATATATAGAGAGAGGATGAAGATATAGAGAGAGGGATGAAAATATATAGTGAGAATGAAGATATAGAGAGAGGATGAAGATATATAGAGAGGATGAAGCTTTATAGAGAGGATGAAGTTATAGCGAGAGGATGAAGATATAGAGAGGATGAAGATATAGGGAGAGGATGAAGATATATAGAGAGTATGAAGATATAGAGAGGATGAAGATATAGAGAGAATGAAGATATATAGAGAGAATGAAGATATAGAGAGAGGATGAAGATATAGAGAGGATGAAAATATAGAGAGAATGAAGATATATAGAGAGAATGAAGATATAGAGAGGAGGAAAATATAGCGAGAGGATGAAGATATATAGAGAGAATGAAGATATATAGAGAGAATGAAGATATAGAGAGGATGAAAATATATAGAGAGGATGAAGATATAGAGAGTGGATGAAAATATATAGAGAGGATGAAGATATATAGAGAGGATGAAGATATATAGAGAAGATGCAAATATATAGAGAGGATGAAGATATAGAGAGAGGATGAAAATATAGAGAGAGGATGAAAATATAGAGAGAGGATAAAGATATAGAGAGAGCATGAAAATATAGAGAGGATGAAGATAAAGAGAGGATGAAGATATAGAGAGAGGATGAAAATATAGAGAGAGGATGAAGATATAGAGAGAGGATGAAGAGAGGATGAAAATATATAGTGAGGATGAAGATATATAGAGAGGATGAAGATATAGCGAGAGGATGAAGATATAGAGAGGATGAAGTTATAGAGAGGATGAAGATATAGAGAGAATGAAGATATATAGAGAGAATGAAGATATATAGAGAGGATGAAGATATAGAGAGGATGAAGATATAGAGAGAATGAAGATATAGAGAGGAGGAAGATAAATAGAGAGAATAAAGATATAGAGAGGATGAAAATATAGTGAGAGGATGAAGATATATAGAGAGAATTAAGACATATAGAGAGGATGAAGATATATAGAGAGGATGAAAGATATAGAGAGATGAAGATATATAGAGAGGATGAAGATATAGAGAGGATGAAGATATATAGAGGGATGAAGATATAGAGGATGAAGATATAGAGAGGATGAAGATATAGAGAGAGGATGAAGATATAGAGAGAGGATGAAGATATATACAGAGGATGAAGATATAGAGAGAGGATTAAGATATAGAGAGAGGATGAAAATATATATAGAGGATGAAGATATAGAGAGGATGAAAGATATATAGAGAGGATGAAGATATAGAGAGAGGATGAAGATATAGAGAGAGGATTAAAATATAGAGAGGATGAAGATAAAGAGAGGATGAAGATATAGAGAGAGGATGAAGATATAGTGAGAGGATGAAGATATATAGAGAGAGGATGAAGATATATAGAGAGGATGAAGATATAGAGAGAGGATGAAGATATAGAGGATGAATATATAGAGAGAGGATGAAGATATAGAGAGGATTAAAATATAAGTGAGAATGAAGATATAGAGAGGATGAAGATATATAGAGAGGATGAAGCTTTATAGAGAGGATGAAGTTATAGCGAGAGGATGAAGATATAGAGAGGATGAAGATATAGGGAGAGGATGAAGGTATATAGAGAGTATGAAGATATAGAGAGGATGAAGATATAGAGAGAATGAAGATATATAGAGAGAATGAAGATATAGAGAGAGGATGAAGATATAGAGAGGATGAAAATATAGAGAGAATGAAGATATATAGAGAGAATGAAGATATAGAGAGGAGGAAAATATAGCGAGAGGATGAAGATATATAGAGAGAATGAAGATATATAGAGAGAATGAAGATATAGAGAGAGGATGAAGATATATAGAGAGGATGAAGCTTTATAGAGAGGATGAAGTTATAGCGAGAGGATGAAAATATAGAGAGGATGAAGATATAGGGAGAGGATGAAGATATATAGAGTATGAAGATATAGAGAGGATGAAGATATAGAGAGAATGAAGATATATAGAGAGAATGAAAATATAGAGAGAGAATGAAGATATAGAGAGGATGAAGACATATAGAGAGGATGAAGATATAGAGAGGATGAAAATATAGAGAGGATGAAGATATATATAGAGAGGATGAAGATATAGAGAGAGAATGAAGATTAGAGAGAGAATGAAGATATATAGAGAGGATGAAAATATAGAGAGAGGATGAAGATATAGCGAGAGGATGAAGATATATAGAGAGAATGAAGATATAGAGAGGATGAAGATATAGAGAGGATGAAGATATAGAGAGAGGATGAAGATATATAGAGAGATAATGAAGGTATAGAGAGGATGAAGATATATAGACAGAATGAAGATATATAGAGAGAATGAAGATATAGAGAGGATGAAGATATAGAGAGGATGAAGATATAGAGAGGATGAAGATATATAGAGAGAATGAAGATATAGAGAGAGGATGAAGATATATAGAGAGGATGAAGATATAGAGAGAGAATGAAGGTATAGAAAGGATGAAGGTATATAGAGAGAATGAAGATATAGAGAGAGGATGAAGATATATAGAGAGGATGAAGATATATAGAGAGGATGAAGATATAGAGAGAGAATGAAGGTATAGAAAGGATGAAGGTATATAGAGAGGATGAAGATATATAGAGAGAATAGAGATATATAGAGAGGATGAAGATATAGAGAGAGAATGGAGATATAGAGAGGATGAAGATATAGAGAGGATGAAGATATAGAGAGGATGAAGATATATAGAGAGAATGAAGATATAGAGAGAGGATGAAGATATATAGAGAGGATGAAGATATAGAGAGAGAATGAAGGTATAGAAAGGATGAAGGTATATAGAGAGAATGAAGATATATAGAGAGGATGAAGATATATAGAGAGGATAAAGCTATAGAGAAAAAGAGTCAAGAGAGAGGTGTTTTGCGAGAAGGAATCACCATGGATACCTTAGTTGAAAAGAAGGTGAACCATGACAACTGTGTGCCGTTCATTCCTCCTTAGTTGCTGGGCCCCCGTGCCTCAGTGGCTATAGAGGGTTGTTGGGGGCTGGGTTCAGGGTTAGACACATGTGCACAGCCACAACAATCCTCCATCATCTTGTCTACTCTCAGCTATCTCTCATCTATCTCTCAACTATCTCACCTCTCTATATGTCTACCATCTCTCTCTCTCTCTCTCTCTCTCTCTCTCTCTCTCTCTCTCTCTCTCTCTCTCTCTCTTTCTCTCTCTCTCTTCAATTCTAAGGGCTTTATTGCCATGGGAAACATATGTTTAGATTGCCAAAGCAAGTGAAATAGATAGAAAAAATGAACAGTAAACATTACACTCAGAAGTTCCAAAAGAAAAATACATTTCAAATGTCATATTATGTCTATATACAGTGTTGTAACAATGTGCAAATTGTTAAAGTACAAAGGGGAAAATAAAGAAACATAAATATGGGTTGTATTTACGATGATGTTTGTTCTTCACTGGTTGCCCTTTTCTTGTTGCAAAAGGTCACAAATCTTGCTGCTGTGATGGCACACTGTGGTATTTCACCCATCTCTCCCTCTCTCTCTCTCTCTCTCTCTCTCTCAATTCAATATACTTTATTGACATGGAAAGTAAAACACATCCATTGTAAAAGTAAACATATTAGAATGGTGGTCAAAGACAGGAATAGACTAGACTGTTGGTAAAGAAGCAATATTAATGATAGTGGTAATCATATCAACAGCAATTACAACACATAATAATAAAGAATAGGCTAATATGAAAAATCACTGTCTACTTCTCACTGGCTGTCCCTCACGTTGTGGCAGGAGGCCACACATTTGGCTGCCAAAACACAGCATTTTGGTTTTTCACCAAGTACGTATTTAAGTTTATCTTAATCATTTACAGCAAGTTTTCAAATTCTTCGTACTGTTTTATAATTTTGGGGAAGAATGTATTTCTTATGTCATAATATCTGTCACAATTTGACAGGAAATACAGCTCTGTCTCTATCTCTCCCTGGGGGCAGAATGAGCACAGCCTGTCCTCTCTGGGCAGCCAGGTTTGCCTGTGACGACCGGTCTCTATAGCCAGACTGTGCTCACTGAGTCTGTACCTAGTCATTGTTTTCCTCAGTTTTCTATCAGTCACAGTGGTCAGATAGTCTGCCACCATGTACTGTCTGTTTAGAGCCAAATAGCATTGATGTTTACTTACATTTTTTGTGGCGTCTTTCCAATAGGTGATATATTTATATTTTTGTTTGGTTATAATTTTGTTAGTTCAGATTGTCTGAGTGCTGTTCTGAGTCTTTGTTGGGTTGGTAGTGGTTAGTGAACTTAGCGTCAGGACTAGCTGGATGAGGGGACTTCTCCACAGTATGTTCATCTCTTGGCATTTCAGGGCATTGTAGTGGTAGGAGTGGCAGTGACTTGTTATTAAATTATTCAAACATTTGGTGGCTCTTTTTTGGATATTGATCAGAAGAGGGTATTGGTCTAATTCTGCTCTGCATGCGTTGTTTGAGTTGTTCTCTGTACTCTGAGGATGCTCTTACAGAATTCTGCATGCAGAGTTTCAATTGGGTGTTTGTCCTATTTGGCAAATTCTTGCTTTGTAAGCGGACCCCACACTTCGCTGTCATATAGTGCAATTGGTTCTATTACTAATTGGAATATTTTGAGCCAGATTCTAATTGGTAAGTCTAATTTGATAGTTATTTTAATGGCATAGAAAGCCCTGCTTGCTTTGTCTTTCAGTTCATTTACAGCCAGGTTGAAGTTCCCTGTGGAGCTGATTTCTAGTCCCAAATATGTGTCTGTGTGTGTGTCTTCTATATCAGTGGAGCCCAGTAAAAATGGACTTCAGTTTCCCTGACATCGGGACCTTTTCTGGAATATCATAATGTTTGTCTTTTTGAGATTGACTGTCAGGGCCCAGGTCTGACAGAACGGTTGCAGGTGATCTAATTGTTTTTGTAACCCCTCTTTTGTGGGGGACAGCAGCACCCGGTCATCTGCATACAGGAGGCATTTTTCTCTGTGTCATTAAGTGTCAGACCGGGGGGCTGTTGATTGTTCTAGTTTTTTTGCCAATTAATTAATGGTATAGCAAATTGGCCAGTGCTACCTAGTGTTGATTTTTCTGTGTAATATTTCTAGTGTTGATTCAGGAGTTAAATTAACTCTCGCTCAGTCCTCTTTTTTTTCCTGTAGTCCACAATCATCTCCTTTGTCTTGGTCACGTTGAGGGAGAGGTTGTTATCCTGGCACCACACGGCCAGGTCTCTGACCTCCTCCCTATAGGCTGTCTCATTGTTGTCGATGATCAGGCCTACCACTGTTGTGTCGTCAGCAAACTTAATGATGGTGTTGGAGTCGTGCCTGTCCATGCAGTCATGGGTGAACAGGGAGTACAGGAGGGGACTGAGCACGCACCCCTGAGGGGCCCCCGTGTTGAGGATCAGCGTGGCAGATGTGTTGTTACCTACCCTTACCACCTCGGGGCGGCCCGTCAGGAAGTCCAGGATCCAGTTGAAGAGGGAGGTGTTTAGTCCCAGGATCCTTAGCTTAGTGATAAGCTTTGAGGGCACTATGGTGTTGAACGCTGAGCTGTAGTCAATGAATAGCATTCTCACGTAGGTGTTCCTCTTGTCCAGGTGGGAAAGAGCAGTGTGGAGTGCAATAGAGATTGCATCATCTGTGGATCTGTTGGGGCGGTATGCTAATTGGAGTGGGTCTAGGGTTTCTGGGATAATGGTGTTGATGTGAGCCATGACCAGCCTTTCAAAGCACTTCATGGCTACAGACGTGAGTGCTACGGGTCGGTAGTCATTTAGGCAGGTTATCTTAGTGTCCTTGGGCACAGGGACTATGGTGGTCTGCTTGAAACATGTTGGTATTACAGACTCAGTCAGGGACATGTTGAAAATGTCAGTGAAGACACTTGCCAGTTGGTCAGCACATGCTCAGAGTACACGTCCTGGTAATCCGTCTGGCCCTGCGGCCTTGTGAATGTTGACCTGCTTAAAGGTCTTACTCACATCGGCTACGGAGAGCGTGATCACATAGTCATCCGGAACAGCTGGTGCTCTCATGCATGCTTCAGTAATCTGCTGTTCATGATGATGCAGAATATTTTCCCCAGGTTGCTGTTGACACAAATGCCACAGTAATTGTTTGGGTCAAAAACATTGATGTTATTAGTCTTTGGTTCCAGATGTCAGGGAATAGATAGTTTGAGTATGGCAGTGCTACATTTGTGGTCTGTGTATTTTATCATTTAGTTCCATATTCAGTCAGTACTACAGGCCTTTCTGGGTTTCAGGGCCTGTATTTTTTCCAATAGTTATTTTTCAAATTTTCCCAGAAAGTGTTTGAATCAATGGATTCCTCAATTTCATTGTTGGTGTCTGATGTGTTGTCCTTTCTTTACTCTGAGAGTCTGTATTATTTTAGGGTTGTCCAATACTGAAGGCACATATCCTGGTTGTCTGATTCTCTATGTTTTTGGTTGGATAGATTCCTACGTTTTTTTCTTATGGCATTGCAATCATAATCAAATCATTTTTCATAATTTGTCTTTTTTTTATTAGATAAGAATGCCAATTTGTATTTTTTTAAATTATGTTTTGTGCAGCCAAATGTACGCCTTCCTTATTGTGATGATATGTGTCGGCCAGAAAGTTGTCTAGGAGGGATTTAGTTTTTTGATTGCCAATTGCTTTCCACTGCGCCACTCGGGGGACCTTTCAATTGACTATGTACAGACCCAGCATTCCAGTCCCCTTGTAGCCTTCAATTGACTATGTACAGACCCAGCATTCCAGTCCCCTTGTAGCCTTCAATTGACTATGTACAGACCCAGCATTCCAGTCCCCTCGTAGCATTCCCCTGACTATGTACAGACCCAGCATTCCAGTCCCCTCGTAGCCTTCAATTGACTATGTACAGACCCAGCATTGCAGTCCCCTCGTAGCCTTCAATTGACTATGTACAGACCCAGCATTCCAGTCCCCTCGTAGCCTTCCATTGACTATGTACAGACCCAGCATTCCAGTCCCCTCGTAGCCTTCCATTGACTATGTATTGAAGGCTGATGTTTGTAGGTATGCGTTTGTCTCCCTTTATGCTAATGGTGTCTGGTTCTTCATCCCCTCCCCCCATTTGCCTTCAGAACAGCCTCAATTCGTCGGGGCATGGACTGTACAAGGTGTCGAAAGCGTTCCACAGGGATGCTGGCCCATGTTGACTCCAATGCGTTCCACAGGGATGCTGGCCCATGTTGACTCCAATGCGTTCCACAGGGATGCTGGCCCATGTTGACTCCAATGCGTTCCACAGGGATGCTGGCCCATGTTGACTCCAATGCGTTCCACAGGGATGCTGGCCCATGTTGACTCCAATGCGTTCCACAGGGATGCTGGCCCATGTTGACTCCAATGCGTTCCACAGGGATGCTGGCCCATGTTGACTCCAATGCGTTCCACAGTTGTCAAGTTGGCTGGATGTCCTTTGAGTGCAGTGGTGTTTATTCATGGATGCCAAGGGAAGCCAGGCTTCCCCAAATATTTGACCAATAAAGAAAACGTCTCTCTGTGTTTTCATACTTTTCCGTCAATTCGCAAGTGGCTGAATCTCACCGGAGAAATCATCAGAGTGAGGGAAACAGCGCCCCTCTGTTTCAGTATGTGTATCTGAAGCTGTCTGGACCAAAAGAGTATAACATGTTGCCGCCGTAGCATTTGATAGATTGATGCCAGCAAGCATTTGGACTCCCTAGATACAAAAATTATAAAAGTATTAACCAATCAGCGTTGAGCTGAGCTCAACTGTGGGTTTTCTTGGTGCAGCAAAATGCCCCCCAAGAGAGGCCAGTTTGGATTTGGCTTCAGACCAATCAAATCACTTACTTTGCAAAACAAAATCTTTAGAAAAACGTGTCTGTTTCTGGTCTGCTTGTGTTGATGTCCTGCAGTAGCTAGCTTGCTAAATTGGCCCTTTCCTAAGCCATGGATGGAGTTGGGGATTTTGACTTGCGGTTTTGACTTAATTCTCTGTACAGGCCAATGATTATGACGGCGATTCTGATCTAACCATAAATTAATATGTTGTGCCACTGGCCTGCGACAATTAAAGTTCAATATGTAACCTAGATTTAGCCTAGTAGGCTCACATTAACTAGCTAGCTAACTTAGCTGGTTCACTGTTGCCCATGCAAGGAAGTCAGGCTAGCAAGCATTTTAGCTAGGCCTACGACAACAAAAACGAAAAGTGTACTGTATGACAGGGCCACACACACACACACACACACACCGAAATCAGTCCCATGGACAGCCACATATTTAGCAACATTGATTGGACTAAATTGTTTTTGGTATTTTAAAGTTTGTTTTCAGTGTATTAAACTAAGCATATATAGCCTTGTTGATTTGATGATGTTTAACCTCTAAGGGATCGGTGTCCCGTATATGGGACGGTTGAGCTAACGTGCGCTAATTTGATTAGCATGACTGTTGTAAGTAACATCAAACTTTCCAGGACATAGACATGTCTTATATGGGCAGAAAGCATACATTCTTGTTAATCTAACTGCACTGTCCAATTTACAGTAGCTATTACAGTGAACAAAATACCATGCTATTGTTTGAGGAGAGTGCACAACAACAAAAAACTTATCACGGCAACTGGTTTGATACATTCACCTCTGAATGTAAATAATATACTTACATTCAGTAATCTTGCTCTGATTTGACATCCTAAGGGTCCCAGAGCTAAAATGTAGCATAGTTTTGTTTGATCAAATCCATTTTTATATTCAAATGTAGGAACTGGGTTTTACAGTTTGAACTCCTGCTGTCTCTGGCTCCACAACCACCCCGCCCGGCCATCTAGATGTGTGAAAGTTAGTGTATAAGCTAATGATCCATCATGTATGACATTCCTGGGAGTGTGTAAACTTACATTTTGTATTACCATATCATTTTTGTATGTTCTCTATAGTTATGTGCTTGACAATGTATCAATTGACCAATTCGGCACATTTGGGCAGACTTCATACAAAATAGCCCAGTATTGCAACACTTCACTGGATCAATCTGAAACTTTGCGCACACACTGCTACCATCTAGTGGCCAAACTCTAAATTGCGCCTAAACTGCAATATTATATTGTGGCCTTTCTCTTGCATTTCAAAGAAGATGGAACAAAACAATAAATAAAAAATGCATGTATTTTTGTTTGTATTATCTTTTACCAGATCTAATGTGTTATATTCTCCTACATTAATTTCACATTTCCACAAACTTCAAAGTGTTTCCTTTCAAATGGTATCAAGAATATGCATATTCTTGCTTCAGGTCCTGAGCTACAGGCAGTTAGATTTGGGTATGTCATTATGGGCTAAAATGGGGAAAAAAAGGGTCCGATCCTTAAGAGGTTACATTTTTAAGTTGAAATGGTGCTGGAATAGCGGAGGCAGTGCTCCTGTTGTCTTTGTGCTGACTTGTGGTAACTCCGTGGTTCTAAATCAGTAGTTGTTTAGTAAACTGTCGAATACATTAAACTTGCTTGACCATGGTTGCTTGATCATGCTGTTTGTATGCAATATTTGCTTTGTCGACTTCCCCGGACAAATGTTGCTCTCCAGTTTTGTGATGAAACAAACGTGTGTGTAGTTGAATTTATTCCGCCACTGTGTGACTGTTGTCTTTTTGTTGTCACGGCCTTATTGTATATCACAGTGTCGTATG